>NW_026895729.1:0-17723 GCF_033153095.1 Gastrolobium bilobum | reverse complement strand
CAAGAAAAGAAAAAAGAACACAGTCGAATATCAGCAAGAAATATCAGCAAGAAACCCACATACTCAATCTTTTCAAGCAAGAAATATCAGCACATAATCAAACATTTTCAAGAAAAAAATAAAAGAAAAGAGAAGAAAAGAAAGGGCAGAAGTAACATACCTAGGTATTGACACCTTTGTAGGAGTGTTGCCAAACAATACAGGCTGGTTGGGTCATCATCTACTTGCATCCCATCTCCCATATTCACCAATTCCATTGTCTTGATAAAACAATCGAAGAACAAGAGAAAGAAACAAGCAAGAACAAGAGAAAGAAACTAGGAAACCCAAAGAAACCAAGAAAACTTTAAGAAGGAGTGAAAAGAGAGAAAGAAACCCTAAGAAAGCCTTAAGAAAACAGAGAAAGAAACCCTAAGAAAACCTTAAGAAGAGTGAAAAGAGAGAGAGAAAATTTTTAATTTATATTTTTTGGCGGCAAAACTATGATGACCGTTGTATTCTCTTAACTCTTAACTCGTAAGTTATTTTCGTCCCTCTGAAGTTCTAATTTAGCTACTCTTAAAATTTATTATATTTACTAATTTATATTAGCTAATGTATATACATATTAAAAAATATATGTGTGGATGGACAGCTGAGAAATATATATTCTAATTTTAAGGAAATAAAATTCATTTTAATTATTAAAAACATGAGACATGATTGGGTTGAGAAAAAATTCATCACAATATATATATATATATATATATATATATATAATTCATTATAGTTTGACTAATTACTTTGATTAATTTAATAAAAAAACCCGCTATTCACACTAAAATAAATATAATCATAATAATATTTATTAAAAAATTGGCTTTACTAAATGCTAACATCTTTTAAACAAGAGTAACAGAAGAAAGCTTGAGACGAAGCATTTACAAAGACCTTAATCTAGATGACTTTAAAAAAACTTTGTTTTTTGATACCACCATTTAGAAAAAATTCAACAGACGCTTAAACGAGGATTAAAATGCAATGAACATTATTTACCCCCACCCCCCAAAAAAAAAAAACAGAAATGCAAAGAAGATTGAGAGAAGACAATCTTAGAGTTCTATTGGTTGTGTCCCCACAATCACAACATAATACAGAATGAAGAAGAGGTACTTACTTACCAGAGAGGTGACTACTTCAGTTGTTTGATGAAATACTTCTGAGGGATCTACACCACAGAACACTGGCAGGACCTTGGTATATTTGGTTCTGCTCCGCTCCATTATTACCTTCTGAAAACATTTCTTACTATTTTCTCTGGAAATGTTTTGAGAAAACAATAACATAAACACTATTTTGAAACGCCTCATCATTATCATGTAAAAAAACACTAGTTGTTTGTTGGGTGCACATGCAAAGAACAGAGTGGTTCTGATCTGTAATATAATGGGGTAGGTGGTGGCGGTTTCGGTGAATTGAAGACAATGGATCTATGGAAGTGAAATGAGAGTCCAAAGATAATGTAAAGTGAGAGAGAATGGACAGATCGCAGCAATAAGTTTTTGAGAAAGGTGAAAGAGAGAGACACGTAGAGATAGAAAGGTAGGAAGCGGAAAAGCTCAAGAGAGAAGAGTGGACGCAAAAAAATAAAAGCAAGCTCTCTTGTCAAATCACAACTTTCACATTAGGTGAAATGAGGACTGACAAAAGCAATTAATGGCTCTGATCTCTGATCAACAGAACAGTAGTATCTCTCTCCTATTCCCCAAATAAACTTTAATCTCATACTACCATCCTTATAAACAAGAGAATACATCGATATCAAGAGCAAGGGACTCTCTCTGTAGGGAAAAAGCGAAAGACTATGCATGACACCCGAGATTATAAACTACACAATAGGTGAATGAATGATACAGGGCTACACAACACAGCTAGATAGTTTTAATATAATAATCAATGGAGTCATAGCAACAGGGATTTTAACTACAATTGTTTAAAATTAAAAAAAAAATGATATACTATTTAATATGTTTAGAATTTAAAAAAAATAATAATAATATTCTTCATCTTCAATCTTTATTAATAATTTGATAATATCACACTATTATTTTTGGAAAGAAAAAAGATTCAAAATTCCATAAGAAGCCAAGTTTTTGAGAAATGTGAAAGAGAGAGACACGTATAGAAAGGTAGGAAGTGGAAAAGCCTAGGAGAGATGCAAGGAACCAAATAAAGGTCTCTTGTCAAATCACAAATTAGGTGCTCTGAGGATCTGACTCTGACTCTGATCTCTGATCAACAGAACAGTAGTCTAGCATCTCTCCTATTCCCCAAATAAAGTAACACAAACAGCGCAATTAAACTTCAATCTTATTAAGAAATTTTTCAAATTCATTCATTTATTTATTTTCTTCTCTTTAAATTAATCACACACTAAACTTAAACAACTATTAATTAACCTCCTCTTATATACATGCATGTTTTTAAAAGCAGAGGCAGAAAGTAATAATACTGAGTGAACCGAAACAGAGCTTCTAAGATTCATCCAGTTATATATAAGAAACTTAACACTACAAAAAAAAGTAATAATACAGACAGATACAATGAATGAACCATCATAGAGCACAAACAAATATACATACATGACACGTACAGTATCAATAATGAGGATTTAAGAAAAAATAAAGGTATGGCATGGTATGGAGGGGAAGTTACCTTATCCTCAGCATTCAGCAGCAAGTAAAGGAAGATTATTGAGAAGAATCTCAACTCAAGAGGCTCGGTGTCGGGGGCCATCAAGAGGACTAGCTCAGAAATGCCTCTGTTCAGTGTCTTTTTTGAGCTGAGCTACAAATACAAAAAGAAATACATGTTTTATGGTCTCTGAAACAAAAAAAAAAGAAAGAAAAAAACGCAATAACACACTTAAAATAAATGGAAGAACCAATGAAATGAAATGAAAGCAGAGGCGAAAGAAAGTTCCTTTCCTGTGAGTTGAGCTGCTGCTTGTAGTTGGTAGCTTATCTTGTTGAACAAGATCTTCAACAGTATTGTTATTGTGAGTTGAGCTGAGCATCGGCCAAAGGTAACCACCATTTTTGTGATTTGATTGAAAGAAAGAAAGAAAACTTGAAGAAGAACATTCATTCAAGTCAGATTCAATGAATCGTTTGTTTAGAAGGAAGAGAAGATAACGAAATGAAAAGGTAACCAACCATTTTTGTGATTTGATTGAAGGGTGAGAAGAGAAGAGAAGAGGGGGCTTAGGGATTTTCTTTGGTGGAGAAGAGAGAGAGGGAGAAGAAAGAGAGGAATGAGTGAGTGTAATTAAATTAAATCCCGCCCAATTAAATTACATTTTTTACGTTTAAGCTAGATGCCAGTGAAAATTAAAATTAAACAATGAAAACATATATGTACGAGTAAACAAGAGAATACATCGATATCAGTAGCAAGGACTCTCTTTGGGGGAAAAGATACAAGGATTATAGACTACAGAATAGGTGAATGAATGATACAGTGCTACACAGCACAGCTAGATAGTTTTAATATAATAACACTATCATTTTTTGGAAACAAAAAAAGCTTCAAAATTCCCTAAGAAGCCAAGATTTTGAGAAAGTGAAAGAGAGAGACACGTAGAGAGAGTAATAACCAATAAAGCTCTCTTGTAAAATCACAACATTAGGTGCTCTGAGGATCTGACTCTGATCTTCGATCAACAGAACAGCAGTCTAGCATCTCTCCTATTCCCTAAATAAAGTAACACAAACAGCGCAATTAAACTTCAATCTTATTAAGAAATTTTTCGAATCCATTTTTTTATTTATTTTCTTCTCTTTAAATTATGTTGGAATTTCTATATATATATATATATATAAATTGTATAGACAATCTATTGGTTATGAATAAGAAGTTTGGTAGTGAAAAGGTGTGCCTTTTCGTCGACAAACAGATGTATCTTTTCATCCTAAACGTGTCTTTTCGTGTCCAACGGATGTGTTGTTTCGTCATCGAATAGGTGCCTTTTGGAACGTGACTTTACGTTGTCTGTAAATAGACACTGACACCTTCATAAAGTGGATCCAATTTTTCTGCACTGAAACTCTGCCGGAATTTTTCTCCTTCCGATTTTGCATGTTCCTTTTCATACTCCCATCTACCTTAGGCATCAGTGAGGGGACAAATTGTCTTAAGGAGACACGTTCTGTGGGCTCGGATTTTATCCTTCTGATTTTGCATATCTGATTCATCATTCTGTCTTTCTCTAATACCTGACAAGTAAGTCTGTTTTTTTTAATTGTTTATAATTGCACAGTGATAATTCTGATCATCTACCTCCTCCTCTGCTTTATACATGGGTTCAAACCTCTCAGTGATTTAACATCACCCACTGTCTTCAATAACAATCTTAAGACAATTGAATGCCAATAAATGCATAACATTTCACACATAATAATTAATATAACAAAATATTCATGTCATAAGTATTTCTCATTTATCATACTATACCATTAAATGACATCAAATTTCACTGCATTTCTCATTGAACCAGCATCAAAATAAGCACATCAAACCAAAAGGTCATATATCAATTTTTGGTACCATGCTTATAAATATATAAAGCCATTTCACAAAAGACTTAATATAATTGGAAAGACCATCAACCATCAAACCAGATTCGTCACATGGCATGGTTGTCTTACACGAAACAATTCTTTTAGAATAAAGGCATGCATATAATTAGTCATATATATACAATCAAAGGCCACAAACCCAAAATTATATGTAGGCATTAATTCAAAAATCATAACCAATCAATGGAAACCTTTCAATTTTTCATTATGGTCCTCTGTAATTTTAATTCAAGTGCCTCAATATACAAAGCATCGATATGTTTACTTCCATGAATTTCACTCATGGTTTCAAAAATCATATATTCAACAACAATAAACTGGAAAGAAAGACCGTAACAGTGCATTAAAACTACAAAGGCTATTCAAAACCATTATGAACACGAAGATCGAGAAACCCAATGTGAAGCACTTTCACAATTCATGATTACAAAATTCAATGCAATTCATGAGTCTATGGGTATATAGCGGAACATTATCATTCCAATAATCATGATATTACCAACCGATGCTTACGGTTCCAACCATGACATTTCGATGTTCTCAAAGAAATGGAAACTAACAGTACATCTTTCCATGCAAAATCAAAACATTAGTTGTTGTGACAAAAAACAATCGGTTATTACAAGAAACTGATACGTTCTCAAATTAAGCCGAGACATAATATAAGTATATATATTCCACGATCATGCACATTCAATTCATGAAATTCTGAAACAGTATTTACAATGATAGAATCCAACATAAAACATGATAATATATATCAAAGAAAGCATGAAACCGTAACAGCAATTAGAAAAGAAACCAATTTCTATGCACGTTGTACGAAACAACGATGGAAATGTCAAAATCAAATTTATTTATTCTTTTTTTAAAAAATTCAATTAAGACAAATCTGAATGAGTTTTAAAGTTGCAACAGATTAATGAAATATAACGTCGCATAAGATATAATATTATATATCAATTGGAAATCTAAAGACACATATTTCCAGTCATAGAAAAGTGATACCATTCACATATTATTCATGCAAACAGAAATTATACTATGATTAATCACACAGATTAATCACACAATAAATAAAAAACAGTATATAAAACAGAAAATAAAATATACTGATCACAGGTTCAAAACACCAAAATTGTCTTAAGATTGTTAATGGAATTTCTAATTCTGTGTTGAGTGTTTGATTCTGTGTTGTTGAAATTATGTTTTTACTTTACCGTGTCTCGGTTCTGTTCGTTTTCATACTGGTTTGAATTTTTCATTTAAAAAAAAAAACGGAAAATTTGTATACACGGTTAACCCTCGGTTTGTTTTGAAACCACCACAGAAATAAAGGGATCTGTTTAATATAATACACTATATATATGTTAAATTGGTTAGCATTGGTGTATCGATTTTCGTGTCCATGCTTTTGAATAGCATTTTCAACACTGTACTCTCGATTTTTTGTACAAAGATTATTATAATATTGGTTTTTCATATTGATTTTGAAAAGTAATTTATCGATGGTCGTGCCTTCATATTGGTTTTGATATATACTACAGTACGGTTTGCTTTTGAATACGGAAGTATGTATAAAACCAAAACCTTGCCTTGATATTTGAAAACTACTTCGTGAATATTGTTCTAATATGATATTTGTTAGTTTTCGTGATTTGTCTTCTACATATATATACATCTTCTATTACGTAATATATATGTTATTGTTCTAAAAGTCCTGTGTGGATTTTGGCTTTCATATATATCATTTGTTTCTCGTTTATCGTGCTACATTGTATTTTAAATAGAATGTGTCATGTTGATGCTTGAATTAATGTTTATAATTGATATGCGATTGCTTATCAAATGCACTGTGTGTGAACCGTGGATGTCTTTTGCAAGTGAAACCATATGAAGTTTCTTTCTCAATAGATATCATGTATTACTTGATGCATTACGGCTTTCGGATGCCATTAGACACTGCATGTTGTGTTTTGGTTTGTGAAAAAAAAAAAAATTGATAGCCATTACTGTGGCACGAAATGTTGCACCGAATGGTTGATCTTGAGAGTCAGACCAAAATGTCTCCGTTGATTCATGGACTCATACCATGTATAAAGGGTGCATTGCAATTAAATCCATGATTGCACATAAAAAAAAAAAGGAACTGCAAAGGGTCAGTTTTGAAATGCATGAATTGATGCATAAAATAGTTTTTGGTGGAAACTTGATGGGGTTTTCACGGTTGGAATTTGATGGTTACATTTGAATAAGTAACCACAAGTGAACCAAACGGTTCATGTGAATTTATGGCTGAAGCACAATTTCATGTTTCCATAATCGTATCCGGCCCGAATTAATTTTGTCATCTAAATATTGAGTTTCTTAATTTATTGGCTTTAATTGAATTTGTAGTGGGGCTATTATTATGAGAGAGAAAAAATGACATTTGGAAAGTAGTGAATTAGATGGCATTTTATATTGAATACGTGATTAATATATATGTGCATTTTTTGAGAATATGTGTTGACTGCAATGTTGCAAACAATACATAATAATTGTGTTTTTGCATGAAAGAAAAATAACTTTGAGAATGCAAAATGTGGAATCTTAAATTCTCTGTGTTTGCAAAATATTTGCATTTTGGAATTAAAGTATGATAAATTTCTTGAAAATATCTGAGTTGATTTAATTCCAAATTATATGTTTTATTTCAAATATCATAAATGATGTGACGATTATGTATCATTTTAAGGGTTAAATTGGAATTTATTATTTGATATATGTGTTATAGTCGAATAATGTTAAATTGAAAGTTTAAGGTATTAAGGAGCGATCAAGGGGGAGATTACGATGACCCTTTGAGAAATTTGTTTAGAGTTTGAAATTTTACACAAAACGATGGCTTCTTATGCTCCACAATCCAATGGGATTGTTGAGAGGAATGATGTCCTCTTTGAGGAATTTTGTTTAGAGTTTGGTACTATATATCAAACGATTGCTCCTTATGGTGTTGCAATTTAATGTGATTGCGTATAAAGAACCAGACATTAAATAAAATGATGTTGTTGATGTCTGGTTTATGGGGCAAAGTCATTTAATGACAAATTATATAATCAGTAAAGTACCCCACAAGAAAATTAAGAACATTCCCTATGAAATGTGGAAAGGTAGGGAGCCTACCTTGAATTATCTTGAAGTGTGGGGGTGTTTGGCTAAGGTTGCGGTTCCTAAACCTAAAAGGTTGAAAATCGGACCTAAAACTGTGGATTGTGTATTCATTGGTTATGCAGGTTTCTGGTTTATAAATCTGATGTTTCAGATATACATGTTAATACGGTTATTGAGTCAAGGGAAGTTACTTTCCTTGAAGACGTATTTCCGTATAAGAAAATATATGAATCAAGTGGTAATAATGATGATCAGGTTGTGATACCTCAGGATGCTACAACTGATACTGATCCTGTAGAGGATGTAGAAGATGAACCTAGACGTAGCAAGAGGCAAAGGACCGCCACATCCTTTGGACCTGATTTTATGACATATCTATTAGAAAATGAGCCTCGGACGTATAAGGAAGCTATAACGTCCCCGGAAAGACCATTCTGGGAAGAAGCTATCAATAGTGAGATAGAATCTATCTTGTCCAACCACACTTGGGAATTGGTAAATCTTCCTCCTGGCAATAAGCCTTTAGGAAGTAAGTGGGTTTTCAAAAGAAAAATGAAAGAGAATGGCACTATTGATAAATATAAAGCAAGGCTTGTGGTAAAAGGTTACAGGCAACGTGAAGGTCTCGATTTTTCGATACTTATTCACCGGTTACAAGGATCACATCTATTAGGATGTTGATCGCGGTAGCTGCATTGAATGGATTACAAATACATCAAATGGATGTTAAGACTGCCTTCTTAAACGGCGACCTGGAAGAAGAGATATATTTAGAACAACCTGAAGGTTTTGTTGTTCCAGGACAAGAACGGAAAGTTTGTCGCTTATTAAAATCCCTTTACGGGTTAAAGCAAGCTCCAAAACAATGGCATGAGAAATTTGACAAAGTTATGTTGTCAAATGAATTTCGAATTAATGAATGTGACAAATGTGTCTATGTTTGAAATACTGAAAAAGGTTTTGCCATTGTCTGTCTTTATGTAGACGACATGTTGATCATGGGTAGTAATAATCAAATGATTAATGCTACTAAACAATTACTTAAAAGTAAGTTTGATATGAAAGATATGGGGATAGCAGACGTTATCCTAGGTATTAAAATCCATAGAACATCTACAGGGTTGGCCTTATCACAGGCTCACTATATAGCTAAGGTTCTTGAGAGATTCAAGAGTTTGAATATAACTCCTGTGAGGAACCTGTAGATTCTAATTTGAGTTTATTAAAGAACACTGGTAAAGCTACAGCACAAAAGCTATATGCTCAAGTGTTGGGAAGCCTTATGTATGTTATGAACTGCACCAGACCTGATATTGCTTATGCAGTAAGTCTGTTAAGTCGCTTTACCAGTAATCCAAATGAGAATCATTGGAAAGCTATGGTAAGAGTTTTGGGATACTTGAAGTATACTCAGAATTATGCTTTGTATTACGAGAAATACCCTGCGGTTATAGAAGGGTATTGTGATGCAAATTGGATCACCGGCTCTAACGACACTAGATCCACAAGTGGATATGTGTTTACCCTTGGTGGAGGTGCTATGTCTTGGAAATCGTCCAAGCAAACCTGCATTGCAAGGTCAACCATGGAAGCAGAATTTATTGCTTTAGATAAGGCCGGTGAAGGAGCCGAATGGCTTCGTAATTTTATTGAGGATGTTCCTAATTGGCCAAGACCGGTACCATCCGTATGCATACATTGTGATAGCCAAGCAGCTATTGGAAGGGCCAAGAACGTCATGTATAACGGTAAGTCTAGACACATACGTCGAAGACATGATACCGTAAGACAACTATTCTCGAATGGAATCATTTCAATTGACTATGTTAAGTCTAAGGAAAACATAGCGGATCCGTTAACCAAAGGGATTCCTAGAGAGTTGGTTGAAAATTTGTCGAAAGGAATGGGTTGTTTTTTCTTTTTCTTTCGTACTGTAAACAATGAAACGGTTTTCATATCTATCTATATATATGAAAGCCAAGTGACTTTATTAAATGCTTGTGCACAGCGGTTTATTGCAACCGAAGAATTCTATGCATATATTATTATATTATGAAGGTTTACGGTTAATAATAACCATTGAATGAGTCTCGGTTATCAATTCCATGCATGGCTGGCAATTTATATATATGTTTATATGGCCTGTTTCAATACCTTTAAGGTCGAAGGAAGTTGCCTTTTTTTTTAAAAAAAAAAAAAAAATGGAAATTCTGGTTCTATTCTTTTATACATGGCATCTGTAACATTTACGGATTTGACAAACTCAACTTCGAAATAGTAAATGCATTTATGGCATTGAATTTATGATTGGAAATTAAATTTCAAACCTTGATTTGGTGTCAACCTCTTGCAGATTGAAAATGTTTCTTTGAAACATTGCATCTTTTGAATTTAAAGGAAAAAAAAATGGCAGTTTATTAACTATCTATTTTATAACTTGCTGCTGGAGCATTTTCCTTGTTTTATGTTGGTTTGATACTTCATTATTTAAATTTAAGTTGTGACAGTTATTACGTAGCCTCCATCATGTAATCGGTTATTGGGTTTTCTTACATGATATGAATCCAACTATGTTGGGATATGGACAAACATCATTTATAAAGGTGATAATTATTACACCCAACGTTATGGGTGTCCTGGTGGCAAGTGTGATGTACTATCATCTTTTGAGGAACCAAGGTTAGAAACCTTTTGGCCATTGGAGTGTGATTTTATTTCTTATGTGAATGTAACCACCACGCCACTGTAGGTGGTATACTAAGTTTTTGGCATTTTAGAATATGTCAAGTGAATTAGCATTGCTTGTTGTCATTCAAGTAATCTGAGGACAAATGGATGCGTTTTAATATCTATAATACGTTGATAATGATGCATCGAATGGATATCGTGATGATGATCCATTGGAGAATTAATACATTTATTTCGTGGGAAATCTCTCGATTTCTTTGAATGAATATATATGAAGCAACTAATGAGTGTCATTACTCGTTTATGTGTATGAATGCATTGTGATTAATTGCATTAATTGAGATGTGATTTAAATGTGGAAATTAATTATGTATTGCATTGGATTCAATTACCTATGATTTGGATGTCATAAATGATATGCTGGTTGTGTATTATTTTATGGTTAACATGAAGTTTATGGTGAGATATATTCAATTTTTGTAGAGTCATAAAGTCTCTCCATATATGTTTAACGATTTTGATTTTATGTTAGCCAGTGATAATTCTTTCTTAATTCCACTGTGTTAAAGATGGATATAAAAGTTTTATGTCCAATGAAATATTCTGTATTATATGAACGTGGAAAGAGCTATCTTAGTCATGGCATGATCAAAGTCAATGTGATGGCTTTAAATGTTGTCAATGACATAATAATTGTATATTATTTTATGGTAATGTTCAGTAAGAAAATTAAAGGCATAAGGAGCAATCTAGTGGGGAGAGTATGATGCCCCTTCGAGAAATTTTGTTTAAAGTTTGGTATTACATACCAAAAGATGGCTCCTTATGCTTCAGAATCCAATAGTATTGCTGAGAGAAAGAACCAGACATTAAATGAAATGATGTTGTTGACGTCTGGTTTGTGGGGGAAAATCATTTTAATGATAAAGTGTACAATCAATAAAGTACCCCACAAGAAAAATTTAGAACACCCCCTATGAAATATGGAAAGGTAGGGAGCCTACCTTGAATTATCTTGAAGTGTGGGGGTGTTTGACAAAGAGCATACCATACGACATATGGAAAGGAAAGAAGTCATCCCTGAAATATTTTAGAGTGTGGGGGTGCTTGGCTAAGGTTGCGGTTCCTAAACCTAAGAAGTTGAAAATCGGACCTAAAACCGTGGATTGTGTATTCATCGGTTATGCACTTAATAGTAGTGCTTATCGGTTTCTAGTTTATAAATCTGATGTCTCAGACATACAAGTTAATACGGTTATTGAGTCAAGGGAAGTTACTTTCTTTGAAGACGTATTTCCGTATAAGAAAATACAAGAATCAAATGGTAATAATGATGACCAGGTTGTGATACCTCGGGATGCTACAACTAATATTGATCCTGTAGAGGATGTAAAAGATGAACCTAGACGTAGCAAGAGGCAAAGGACCGCCACATCCTTTGGACATGATTTTATGACATATTTATTAGAAAATGAGCCTCGAACGTCTAAGGAAGCTATAACGTCCCCGGAAGGACCATTCTGGGAAGAGGCTATCAATAGTGAGATAGAGTCTATCTTGTCCAACCACACTTGGGAATTGGTAAACCTTCCTCCTGGCAATAAGCCTTTAGGAAGTAAGTGGGTTTTCAAAAGAAAAATGAAAGAGAATGGCACTATTGATAAATATAAAGCAAGGCTTGTGGTAAAAGGCTACAGGCAACATGAAGGTCTCGATTATTTCGATACTTATTCACCGGTTACAAGGATCACATCCATTAGGATGTTGATCGCGGTAGCTGCATTGAATGGATTACAAATACATCAAATGGATGTTAAGACCGCCTTCTTAAACGGCGACCTGGAAGAAGAGATATATTTAGAACAACCTGAGGGTTTTGTTGTTCCAGGACAAGAACGAAAAGTTTGTCGCTTAATAAAATCCTTTTTACGGGTTAAAGCAAGCTCCAAAGCAATGGCATGCGAAATTTGACAATGTTGTGTTATCAAATGGATTTCGAATCAATGAGTGTGACAAATGTGTCTATGTTCGAAATACTGAAAAAGGATTTGTCATTGTCTGTCTTTATGTAGACGACATGTTGATCATGGGTAGTAATAATCAAATGATTAAAGCTACTAAACAGTTACTTAATAGTAAGTTTGATATGAAAGATATGGGGATAGCAGACGTTATCTTAGGTATTAAAATCCATAGAACATCTGCAGGGTTGGCCTTATCACAGGCTCACTATATAGCTAAGGTTCTTGAGAAATTCAAAAGTTTGAATATAACTCCTGTGAGGAACCCTGTCGATTGTAATCTTAGTTTACTAAAGAACACTGGTAAAGCTACAGCACAAAAGCTATATGCTCAAGTGTTGGGAAGCCTGATGTATGTTATGAACTGCACCAGACCTGATATTGCTTATGCAGTAAGTCTGTTAAGTCGCTTTACTAGTAATCCAAATGAAAATCATTGGAAAGCTATGGTAAGAGTTTTGGGATACCTGAAGTATACTCAAAATTTTGCTTTGCATTACGAGAAATACCCCGCAGTTATAGAAGGGTATTATGATGTAAATTGGATCACCGGCTCTAACGACACTAGATCCACAAGTGGATATGTGTTCACCCTTGGTGGAGGTGCTGTGTGTCTTGGAAATCATCCAAGCAGACCTGCATTGCAAGGTTAACCATGGAAGCAGAATTTATTGCTTTAGATAAAGTCGGTGAAGAAGCCGAATGGCTTCGTAACTTTATTGAGGATGTTCCTAATTGGCCAAAACCGGTACCATCTGTATGCATACATTGTGATAGCCCAGTAGCTATTGGAAGGGCCAAGAACGTCATGTATAATGGTAAGTCTAGACACATACGTCGTAGACATGATACCGTAAGACAACTACTCTCGAATGGAATTATTACAATTGACTATGTTAAGTCTAAAGAGAACATAGCGGATCCGTTAACCAAAGGGATTCTTAGAGAGTTGGTTGAAAATTTGTCGAAAGGAATGGGTTTAAGGCCTATCAATTGTTGAGCATTGCGGTAACTCTACCTAGAAGAGTGGAGATCCCATGAACTAGGTTCAAAGAGACAACTAAGTGATGGTCGACTGTTCAAACACTGTGGAGTTTTTAAACTCATACTCATTCCTAAGACAAGACAGTGTATTATGAGGGTAAGCATTTAGGCTTTTAATGATTTCTTAATCTGTTGTGTTCAGATGATGTATAGTGAGTTACATCAAAAGAAATCACCTATGTGAGTGTGAAGTGAGGGCCGCTTCTATGAGAATTTTTCAAAGGCCGATTCTCTAAAACACTCGCAGAACCAGGCAGGTGACCCACGGCCAAAATGGGATTGACCGAGTATATCCGATAGGTTTTCACTAGAGAAGGTTCAAAGGTAACTCCACCTGTCTCGATGCAGTTGTTTCTCGTTGAGGAAATTACACTTTGCATTTATACTCTTATGCATTTTCTAATATTATTTTATTTTATTTCACACTTCTTTTAATTTTTCTCAATCTCAATCTTAAATGTATATTAATATTTGTCAAAACATTCTTTAGGAACTCGTTCGTCTCCATATAAAGATAACATTTGTCATAAATAAAATTGTTATTCTTTATTTTTTCTAAGAAGTACTAATGTAAAAAAAAAATTGGATATCACAAAAATTTAATGACAATTGAAATACTACTTAATTGTAAAATATATATATATAACCCGACGGGTCAACCCGTTTTGACCCACATCTAGGCGGGGCGGGTTGAAGTGGGTTGGTGGGTTGAAAATCTCAACCCAACTCGTCCCGTTTTGGCGGGTTGACCCGCCGGGCAGTGGCGGAGCCACGTTGTGGCCTACAGTTGCCTTGGCACTGGTGTAATAACCCAAAAATCTTGTACTCGAAATTAGCCTAATGAAATGAAATGAAAAAGGATCAAGTCCATATTCAGTGAACGAGTAGCTTTGAATAAGCAACATTAGTCCTAAGTTAGAACCCATTTTAAATAAGATAAGTAGTAACTTAACCCAATGTGGTTTAAAGCCCAAACAATGTCATAGCCCAACCCACTTAAGAATATAAATAAGTTAAGATCAAGTGAGAAAGGATATAAGCCCAAAGCAATGCAAGCCCATTTTATGAATTGAATAAGGAATAGCCCAATTAGTAAGTACATAAAGAACCAAGCCCACACCACTCAAACAAAGCCTAAGCCCATTTACTAATGATCAAACCTCTCCATCAACACTATTGGGCCGAAAACACCACTATGCCCAATCCAATTCAAAGATAAGCCCTAGATGAGGTGGCAACACATGATAGGAAGAATTTGTATGAAGTTACACCTCCCCACATGATAACTTAGGCCATGACAAGGAGAGAAGGAAAGGAAGTTGTGTTCACATTCCCCTAGGCGCTAAATAAGGAAGGAAAAGTGATGAAGGAGTTTGTGTAAGAAATACTCCAAACCTAACCAATGCATGTGACTTACTTTAACCAAAAGCAACATTACTTTCCCTTAAGCTACCTTGGAGGGCGCACACATGACAAGAAAAGGAAAGCTTTCTTCTTACACACTCAAGCCATGCATGACACAAGTCTTTCCATCTCCCAAGGTAACACATCAAGGGAACATAAACCAAGATTCCCTTCATAAAAGTAGGCTCACTTTCCCTCTTCCCTAGGCGCACAAGTCTTCCCCAATGCATGATTAAAAAGGTGAAGCCACCTTTTCTCCATCTCCCTAGGCGCACAAGTCTTCCCCAATGCATGATTAAAAAGGTGAAGCCACCTTTTCTCCTTCTCCCTAGGCACACACGGTCACCAAGGAGTCACATGACCAAACTCTTCACTTCCTCTCAACCTTGGCCAAACAACAAAGGAAGCAAGGAAACCCTAGTTCAAATTCACACTCAACCCTCCTTGAATTATGAGCTTTCATCATGAATAGACTTGAATAAAAAATTAGGAAAATATCTTCCCTCTTTCCCCCTATGTCACGGCCATCAACTAAGGCAAGCAAGGATTGCTTTTCTCCCACTCAAACCTCTCACCAAGACCAAACAAATGCCAAGTGTAATACATGCAAAGGTCACAAAGAACAACCATCTCTCCTCCCTTTACATGTTCGGCCATTCCATCAACAAAGACAAGGAAAGATGTCTCACACTCAAGCATCACTCACTCACCACCAATGCATGTGAATAACTTCCTCCACACTCTCAAGTAACACTCAAGCACCTCTAACCTAATACCCCAAGGAAATGATGACTAGGCTTGAATAAAAGAACAAGCAAAGAGCTTCCTCCTCCCCCTAAGGCCGTGAAGCACTAAGCATCAAGACAAAGAATCCTTCTCCCTCACACCTTGGCTTCGGCCATCCCTTTCCCAAACAAACCAAGCAAGTAAAATACTCAAACACTTCATCCTTCTCTACTCCTAAGCCTCGGCCATAGCAAGTTCAAGGACCTAGGATCATCTCAAAATTATTCTAAGCTCTCCAAACCCTCTTGTCTTCACCCACATAGGTAAGGTAAAGGCTTCACCTCATTTCGTTTGGTGTAGACTAAGGATCCCTAAGTTTCCACTCTCTTTGTGTAGCAAGAGACCAAGAGGTTGTTGGAAGCAACTCTCAACTCAAGGCTCCTTGAAGATCACGTGTGAAGCATTAGATAAAGTTGTATTATCATCATTAAGGTAAGACCTCATCTCTTCAAGCTAGTAGAATGAACCCTAACCACTCTACATGACTAGATCTTGGACTAATAAAGCCATGCATGCATCTATCATCCTAGAAATCATCTCCTATTTTATACCATCTCTACATGGCCGAACTTAAATGATATGCATGCACTCTCCAAATCTTCAAAACATTGGCTAAACAACCTAAACCTAAAATGGCCGAATGTGATGTATAGGGAAGTATAGTCTAAAGTCTGATTTAAGGATCAACCATTTTATATGAGCATTTAAGCCATGAACATGTTATCAAAAATGTCCTCTAGGTATACACCCCTAAATGGTCGAACCCCAACAAGCTTAGAAAAGAAATTTGTGAATGTTTTCTTAAGTATCATGATGTATGGCCGAAATGAATAGGACCTATGCATGAGAACAACTAGTGAAAATCATCTCCTAAGGCATTTCATCAAAAAGGGCTGAACCTATGTCAAGAGGAATATTAAGTTTAGATCTTTAATTTTAGAACTATGTACTAAGGATGGTAATGTTATTAGGCCGAACCAAAGGGACAAGAAAGGACCAGAACCACCTTGAACTCTTGGGAAGTGATAAGACAAGACTATTGTGTAAGTGATTTATGGTTGTTGAAGCGGCTACCCTATGGTTGCCACCCCTTTATGTTAAAGTGAGGTTTGACTGCAATATGTTATATGATACTATTGCAGGAGTAAGCATCATGGTTTGTTTTGAGGTTGCTCCAACTGTGGAGGTCTCTGTACTGAGACCCCCAATCTCACCCCTCTTTGGGGAAACCCACTTTCAGGAAAAAAATGACTAAATGGGTAAGACAGGGAAGGAGGCTGGTACGAGTTGAAGAGGAACCTGCGCAACCACGTGCAGTTGATAATGACTCCAAACTAACAGAGATATTTGAGAACTTACTGGCCGAAGGAAAGCTCTTGAAGGCAGACTATCTTATATCTGCTCTAGCTGGGCCCATGTGGCTTGAAGAGGCACCTCCCTAAGGGTGTACCTAAGTTCTAATTTGGGATGACTGTAATAGACTATGCCACCTAGATTATTTTGAACCTCTTATATGCCTTTGAAGTACGATATTTTGGGATGTTTATGTTTTATGGACTTATGAATTTAGCAGGAAAGATTAAGTAACATAAGTCACTATCCGCATAAGACACTTAAGTAACTACCTACCGGGTAGTAGTCAACACTAAAATTATGATCATGTAAGTGAGCTCCTAAAGTAGCGCATAAGTGTAAGTAGGGTAACCAAGTAGAGATTAATTTGTAAGTAGACCGTAGACAAAGAAAAAGAGAAACTCATGACTAGAGGAATAGATAAGTTAGGGGAATGAACAAAATTAATTCTCATTAGTAAATCTTAAGTTAACCACGCTTAAGTACATGGATTCCGCGCATTGAATGTCAAGCAATGTTACACCTTTGATGGCCTCATTAAGGGTGTTACATTTTTATGGTATCAGAGCAGCGGATCTGGAACCAAAGCTCCGATGGCTAAGAATGGACAATGGAGAGGAAAACGCGAAGGCAGACTGTGGCAGCCCAGGCGTGATGG